>NC_091268.1:5000-12500 GCF_042477335.2 Ovis canadensis | reverse complement strand
AGGGTTAGGGTTAGGGTTAGGGTTAGGGTTAGGGTTAGGGTTAGGGTTAGGGTTAGGGTTAGGGTTAGGGTTAGGGTTAGGGTTAGGGTTAGGGTTAGGGTTAGGTTAGGGTTAGGGTTAGGGTTAGGGTTAGGGTTAGGGTTAGGGTTAGGGTTAGGGTTAGGGTTAGGGTTAGGGTTAGGGTTAGGGTTAGGGTTAGGGTTAGGGTTAGGGTTAGGGTTAGGGTTAGGGTTAGGGTTAGGGTTAGGGTTAGGGTTAGGGTTAGGGTTAGGGTTAGGGTTAGGGTTAGGGTTAGGGTTAGGGTTAGGGTTAGGGTTAGGGTTAGGGTTAGGGTTAGGGTTAGGGTTAGGGTTAGGGTTAGGGTTAGGGTTAGGGTTAGGGTTAGGGTTAGGGTTAGGGTTAGGGTTAGGGTTAGGGTTAGGGTTAGGGTTAGGGTTAGGGTTAGGGTTAGGGTTAGGGTTAGGGTTAGGGTTAGGGTTAGGGTTAGGGTTAGGGTTTAGGGTTAGGGTTAGGGTTAGGGTTAGGGTTAGGGTTAGGGTTAGGGTTAGGGTTAGGGTTAGGGTTAGGGTTAGGGTTAGGGTTAGGGTTAGGGTTAGGGTTAGGGTTAGGGTTAGGGTTAGGGTTAGGGTTAGGGTTAGGGTTAGGGTTAGGGTTAGGGTTAGGGTTAGGGTTAGGGTTAGGGTTAGGGTTAGGGTTAGGGTTAGGGTTAGGGTTAGGGTTAGGGTTAGGGTTAGGGTTAGGGTTAGGGTTAGGGTTAGGGTTAGGGTTAGGGTTAGGGTTAGGGTTAGGGTTAGGGTTAGGGTTAGGGTTAGGGTTAGGGTTAGGGTTAGGGTTAGGGTTAGGGTTAGGGTTAGGGTTAGGGTTAGGGTTAGGGTTAGGGTTAGGGTTAGGGTTAGGGTTAGGGTTAGGGTTAGGGTTAGGGTTAGGGTTAGGGTTAGGGTTAGGGTTAGGGTTAGGGTTAGGGTTAGGGTTAGGGTTAGGGTTAGGGTTAGGGTTAGGGTTAGGGTTAGGGTTAGGGTTAGGGTTAGGGTTAGGGTTAGGGTTAGGGTTAGGGTTAGGGTTAGGGTTAGGGTTAGGGTTAGGGTTAGGGTTAGGGTTAGGGTTAGGGTTAGGGTTAGGGTTAGGGTTAGGGTTAGGGTTAGGGTTAGGGTTAGGGTTAGGGTTAGGGTTAGGGTTAGGGTTAGGGTTAGGGTTAGGGTTAGGGTTAGGGTTAGGGTTAGGGTTAGGGTTAGGGTTAGGGTTAGGGTTAGGGTTAGGGTTAGGGTTAGGGTTAGGGTTAGGGTTAGGGTTAGGGTTAGGGTTAGGGTTAGGGTTAGGGTTAGGGTTAGGGTTAGGGTTAGGGTTAGGGTTAGGGTTAGGGTTAGGGTTAGGGTTAGGGTTAGGGTTAGGGTTAGGGTTAGGGTTAGGGTTAGGGTTAGGGTTAGGGTTAGGGTTAGGGTTAGGGTTAGGGTTAGGGTTAGGGTTAGGGTTAGGGTTAGGGTTAGGGTTAGGGTTAGGGTTAGGGTTAGGGTTAGGGTTAGGGTTAGGGTTAGGGTTAGGGTTAGGGTTAGGGTTAGGGTTAGGGTTAGGGTTAGGGTTAGGGTTAGGGTTAGGGTTAGGGTTAGGGTTAGGGTTAGGGTTAGGGTTAGGGTTAGGGTTAGGGTTAGGGTTAGGGTTAGGGTTAGGGTTAGGGTTAGGGTTAGGGTTAGGGTTAGGGTTAGGGTTAGGGTTAGGGTTAGGGTTAGGGTTAGGGTTAGGGTTAGGGTTAGGGTTAGGGTTAGGGTTAGGGTTAGGGTTAGGGTTAGGGTTAGGGTTAGGGTTAGGGTTAGGGTTAGGGTTAGGGTTAGGGTTAGGGTTAGGGTTAGGGTTAGGGTTAGGGTTAGGGTTAGGGTTAGGGTTAGGGTTAGGGTTAGGGTTAGGGTTAGGGTTAGGGTTAGGGTTAGGGTTAGGGTTAGGGTTAGGGTTAGGGTTAGGGTTAGGGTTAGGGTTAGGGTTAGGGTTAGGGTTAGGGTTAGGGTTAGGGTTAGGGTTAGGGTTAGGGTTAGGGTTAGGGTTAGGGTTAGGGTTAGGGTTAGGGTTAGGGTTAGGGTTAGGGTTAGGGTTAGGGTTAGGGTTAGGGTTAGGGTTAGGGTTAGGGTTAGGGTTAGGGTTAGGGTTAGGGTTAGGGTTAGGGTTAGGGTTAGGGTTAGGGTTAGGGTTAGGGTTAGGGTTAGGGTTAGGGTTAGGGTTAGGGTTAGGGTTAGGGTTAGGGTTAGGGTTAGGGTTAGGGTTAGGGTTAGGGTTAGGGTTAGGGTTAGGGTTAGGGTTAGGGTTAGGGTTAGGGTTAGGGTTAGGGTTAGGGTTAGGGTTAGGGTTAGGGTTAGGGTTAGGGTTAGGGTTAGGGTTAGGGTTAGGGTTAGGGTTAGGGTTAGGGTTAGGGTTAGGGTTAGGTTAGGGTTAGGGTTAGGGTTAGGGTTAGGGTTAGGGTTAGGGTTAGGGTTAGGGTTAGGGTTAGGGTTAGGGTTAGGGTTAGGGTTAGGGTTAGGGTTAGGGTTAGGGTTAGGGTTAGGGTTAGGGTTAGGGTTAGGGTTAGGGTTAGGGTTAGGGTTAGGGTTAGGGTTAGGGTTAGGGTTAGGGTTAGGGTTAGGGTTAGGGTTAGGGTTAGGGTTAGGGTTAGGGTTAGGGTTAGGGTTAGGGTTAGGGTTAGGGTTAGGGTTAGGGTTAGGGTTAGGGTTAGGGTTAGGGTTAGGGTTAGGGTTAGGGTTAGGGTTAGGGTTAGGGTTAGGGTTAGGGTTAGGGTTAGGGTTAGGGTTAGGGTTAGGGTTAGGGTTAGGGTTAGGGTTAGGGTTAGGGTTAGGGTTAGGGTTAGGGTTAGGGTTAGGGTTAGGGTTAGGGTTAGGGTTAGGGTTAGGGTTAGGGTTAGGGTTAGGGTTAGGGTTAGGGTTAGGGTTAGGGTTAGGGTTAGGGTTAGGGTTAGGGTTAGGGTTAGGGTTAGGGTTAGGGTTAGGGTTAGGGTTAGGGTTAGGGTTAGGGTTAGGGTTAGGGTTAGGGTTAGGGTTAGGGTTAGGGTTAGGGTTAGGGTTAGGGTTAGGGTTAGGGTTAGGGTTAGGGTTAGGGTTAGGGTTAGGGTTAGGGTTAGGGTTAGGGTTAGGGTTAGGGTTAGGGTTAGGGTTAGGGTTAGGGTTAGGGTTAGGGTTAGGGTTAGGGTTAGGGTTAGGGTTAGGGTTAGGGTTAGGGTTAGGGTTAGGGTTAGGGTTAGGGTTAGGGTTAGGGTTAGGGTTAGGGTTAGGGTTAGGGTTAGGGTTAGGGTTAGGGTTAGGGTTAGGGTTAGGGTTAGGGTTAGGGTTAGGGTTAGGGTTAGGGTTAGGGTTAGGGTTAGGGTTAGGGTTAGGGTTAGGGTTAGGGTTAGGGTTAGGGTTAGGGTTAGGGTTAGGGTTAGGGTTAGGGTTAGGGTTAGGGTTAGGGTTAGGGTTAGGGTTAGGGTTAGGGTTAGGGTTAGGGTTAGGGTTAGGGTTAGGGTTAGGGTTAGGGTTAGGGTTAGGGTTAGGGTTAGGGTTAGGGTTAGGGTTAGGGTTAGGGTTAGGGTTAGGGTTAGGGTTAGGGTTAGGGTTAGGGTTAGGGTTAGGGTTAGGGTTAGGGTTAGGGTTAGGGTTAGGGTTAGGGTTAGGGTTAGGGTTAGGGTTAGGGTTAGGGTTAGGGTTAGGGTTAGGGTTAGGGTTAGGGTTAGGGTTAGGGTTAGGGTTAGGGTTAGGGTTAGGGTTAGGGTTAGGGTTAGGGTTAGGGTTAGGGTTAGGGTTAGGGTTAGGGTTAGGGTTAGGGTTAGGGTTAGGGTTAGGGTTAGGGTTAGGGTTAGGGTTAGGGTTAGGGTTAGGGTTAGGGTTAGGGTTAGGGTTAGGGTTAGGGTTAGGGTTAGGGTTAGGGTTAGGGTTAGGGTTAGGGTTAGGGTTAGGGTTAGGGTTAGGGTTAGGGTTAGGGTTAGGGTTAGGGTTAGGGTTAGGGTTAGGGTTAGGGTTAGGGTTAGGGTTAGGGTTAGGGTTAGGGTTAGGGTTAGGGTTAGGGTTAGGGTTAGGGTTAGGGTTAGGGTTAGGGTTAGGGTTAGGGTTAGGGTTAGGGTTAGGGTTAGGGTTAGGGTTAGGGTTAGGGTTAGGGTTAGGGTTAGGGTTAGGGTTAGGGTTAGGGTTAGGGTTAGGGTTAGGGTTAGGGTTAGGGTTAGGGTTAGGGTTAGGGTTAGGGTTAGGGTTAGGGTTAGGGTTAGGGTTAGGGTTAGGGTTAGGGTTAGGGTTAGGGTTAGGGTTAGGGTTAGGGTTAGGGTTAGGGTTAGGGTTAGGGTTAGGGTTAGGGTTAGGGTTAGGGTTAGGGTTAGGGTTAGGGTTAGGGTTAGGGTTAGGGTTAGGGTTAGGGTTAGGGTTAGGGTTAGGGTTAGGGTTAGGGTTAGGGTTAGGGTTAGGGTTAGGGTTAGGGTTAGGTTAGGGTTAGGGTTAGGGTTAGGGTTAGGGTTAGGGTTAGGGTTAGGGTTAGGGTTAGGGTTAGGGTTAGGGTTAGGGTTAGGGTTAGGGTTAGGGTTAGGGTTAGGGTTAGGGTTAGGGTTAGGGTTAGGGTTAGGGTTAGGGTTAGGGTTAGGGTTAGGGTTAGGGTTAGGGTTAGGGTTAGGGTTAGGGTTAGGGTTAGGGTTAGGGTTAGGGTTAGGGTTAGGGTTAGGGTTAGGGTTAGGGTTAGGGTTAGGGTTAGGGTTAGGGTTAGGGTTAGGGTTAGGGTTAGGGTTAGGGTTAGGGTTAGGGTTAGGGTTAGGGTTAGGGTTAGGGGTTAGGGTTAGGGTTAGGGTTAGGGTTAGGGTTAGGGTTAGGGTTAGGGTTAGGGTTAGGGTTAGGGTTAGGGTTAGGGTTAGGGTTAGGGTTAGGGTTAGGGTTAGGGTTAGGGTTAGGGTTAGGGTTAGGGTTAGGGTTAGGGTTAGGGTTAGGGTTAGGGTTAGGGTTAGGGTTAGGGTTAGGGTTAGGGTTAGGGTTAGGGTTAGGGTTAGGGTTAGGGTTAGGGTTAGGGTTAGGGTTAGGGTTAGGGTTAGGGTTAGGGTTAGGGTTAGGGTTAGGGTTAGGGTTAGGGTTAGGGTTAGGGTTAGGGTTAGGGTTAGGGTTAGGGTTAGGGTTAGGGTTAGGGTTAGGGTTAGGGTTAGGGTTAGGGTTAGGGTTAGGGTTAGGGTTAGGGTTAGGGTTAGGGTTAGGGTTAGGGTTAGGGTTAGGGTTAGGGTTAGGGTTAGGGTTAGGGTTAGGGTTAGGGTTAGGGTTAGGGTTAGGGTTAGGGTTAGGGTTAGGGTTAGGGTTAGGGTTAGGGTTAGGGTTAGGGTTAGGGTTAGGGTTAGGGTTAGGGTTAGGGTTAGGGTTAGGGTTAGGGTTAGGGTTAGGGTTAGGGTTAGGGTTAGGGTTAGGGTTAGGGTTAGGGTTAGGGTTAGGGTTAGGGTTAGGGTTAGGGTTAGGGTTAGGGTTAGGGTTAGGGTTAGGGTTAGGGTTAGGGTTAGGGTTAGGGTTAGGGTTAGGGTTAGGGTTAGGGTTAGGGTTAGGGTTAGGGTTAGGGTTAGGGTTAGGGTTAGGGTTAGGGTTAGGGTTAGGGTTAGGGTTAGGGTTAGGGTTAGGGTTAGGGTTAGGGTTAGGGTTAGGGTTAGGGTTAGGGTTAGGGTTAGGGTTAGGGTTAGGGTTAGGGTTAGGGTTAGGGTTAGGGTTAGGGTTAGGGTTAGGGTTAGGGTTAGGGTTAGGGTTAGGGTTAGGGTTAGGGTTAGGGTTAGGGTTAGGGTTAGGGTTAGGGTTAGGGTTAGGGTTAGGGTTAGGGTTAGGGTTAGGGTTAGGGTTAGGGTTAGGGTTAGGGTTAGGGTTAGGGTTAGGGTTAGGGTTAGGGTTAGGGTTAGGGTTAGGGTTAGGGTTAGGGTTAGGGTTAGGGTTAGGGTTAGGGTTAGGGTTAGGGTTAGGGTTAGGGTTAGGGTTAGGGTTAGGGTTAGGGTTAGGGTTAGGGTTAGGGTTAGGGTTAGGGTTAGGGTTAGGGTTAGGGTTAGGGTTAGGGTTAGGGTTAGGGTTAGGGTTAGGGTTAGGGTTAGGGTTAGGGTTAGGGTTAGGGTTAGGGTTAGGGTTAGGGTTAGGGTTAGGGTTAGGGTTAGGGTTAGGGTTAGGGTTAGGGTTAGGGTTAGGGTTAGGGTTAGGGTTAGGGTTAGGGTTAGGGTTAGGGTTAGGGTTAGGGTTAGGGTTAGGGTTAGGGTTAGGGTTAGGGTTAGGGTTAGGGTTAGGGTTAGGGTTAGGGTTAGGGTTAGGGTTAGGGTTAGGGTTAGGGTTAGGGTTAGGGTTAGGGTTAGGGTTAGGGTTAGGGTTAGGGTTAGGGTTAGGGTTAGGGTTAGGGTTAGGGTTAGGGTTAGGGTTAGGGTTAGGGTTAGGGTTAGGGTTAGGGTTAGGGTTAGGGTTAGGGTTAGGGTTAGGGTTAGGGTTAGGGTTAGGGTTAGGGTTAGGGTTAGGGTTAGGGTTAGGGTTAGGGTTAGGGTTAGGGTTAGGGTTAGGGTTAGGGTTAGGGTTAGGGTTATTTAGGGTTAGGGTTAGGGTTAGGGTTAGGGTTAGGGTTAGGGTTAGGGTTAGGGTTAGGGTTAGGGTTAGGGTTAGGGTTAGGGTTAGGGTTAGGGTTAGGGTTAGGGTTAGGGTTAGGGTTAGGGTTAGGGTTAGGTTAGGGTTAGGGTTAGGGTTAGGGTTAGGGTTAGGGTTAGGGTTAGGGTTAGGGTTAGGGTTAGGGTTAGGGTTAGGGTTAGGGTTAGGGTTAGGGTTAGGGTTAGGGTTAGGGTTAGGGTTAGGGTTAGGGTTAGGGTTAGGGTTAGGGTTAGGGTTAGGGTTAGGGTTAGGGTTAGGGTTAGGGTTAGGGTTAGGGTTAGGGTTAGGGTTAGGGTTAGGGTTAGGGTTAGGGTTAGGGTTAGGGTTAGGGTTAGGGTTAGGGTTAGGGTTAGGGTTAGGGTTAGGGTTAGGGTTAGGGTTAGGGTTAGGGTTAGGGTTAGGGTTAGGGTTAGGGTTAGGTTAGGGTTAGGGTTAGGGTTAGGGTTAGGGTTAGGGTTAGGGTTAGGGTTAGGGTTAGGGTTAGGGTTAGGGTTAGGGTTAGGGTTAGGGTTAGGGTTAGGGTTAGGGTTAGGGTTAGGGTTAGGGTTAGGGTTAGGGTTAGGGTTAGGGTTAGGGTTAGGGTTAGGTTAGGGTTAGGGTTAGGGTTAGGGTTAGGGTTAGGGTTAGGGTTAGGGTTAGGGTTAGGGTTAGGGTTAGGGTTAGGGTTAGGGTTAGGGTTAGGGTTAGGGTTAGGGTTAGGGTTAGGGTTAGGGTTAGGGTTAGGGTTAGGGTTAGGGTTAGGGTTAGGGTTAGGGTTAGGGTTAGGGTTAGGGTTAGGGTTAGGGTTAGGGTTAGGGTTAGGGTTAGGGTTAGGGTTAGGGTTAGGGTTAGGGTTAGGGTTAGGGTTAGGGTTAGGGTTAGGGTTAGGGTTAGGGTTAGGGTTAGGGTTAGGGTTAGGGTTAGGGTTAGGGTTAGGGTTAGGGTTAGGGTT